>NC_030427.2:30791210-30831210 GCF_001660625.3 Ictalurus punctatus
TAATAAGTGTTATTAAAAGAAAAGGTGATGTTACACAGTGGTAAACCATCAACTGTCCCAACTTTTTCGGAGTGTGTTGCGGTCATCAGATTTGAGTTTCAAAAAGAAAATTTAATTCACAAAGTAAAACATCAAATAATGTATTAATGTTTTTGCATATGGTACAGGGTGAACTGAATAACTTTCTTTGTTTTGGTATTATTTTTTTTTTTGCATTTTCCATACTGTCCCAACTTTTTAGAACTGGGGTTATATTTTAAAGAACAGGGGTTTCAATTCTTTATTTATTTATTTTTTTAAAGCCAGTCTGTGAATGTGTTTATTCAGTACTGACAACATTTATTCATTTAGACCAAGTGTGACTATTTTTATTTACACAGAATTTAGACCTAAAGAAATTTTTAGAACTTTAGAAGTCTTTGTTCATTGAACAGTAAAATGTTGCTAATTTAAGGACACCATGGAGGAAATGGCTGCTCTCAAAAACACTTGCACGTCTCAGGTTTACTAAAGACAAAATCCACATTCCATCTTACACTAATCATATATTTTCTTCAGACTCAAAAATCATGCATTCCCAACTGGCGCATGCATGCACGCATACACGAACACACACACACGCGCACACACACGCACATCTAGCCATTCAATACTGAAAGTCAACTTACATTAGACTTGCAATTGTGCACACAATTTAATGAAGCCCTGGGATACTAACTCAAGGTTATGGAAATGTAATGTGTGGGATGTAGGCTATTTAATAACACTTTAATAACACTTAATTTATTTTGAGCTGTTGAATTATTAAAATAATGCACTCTCTTGTAAAGAAAACATGCCAATGGATTGAAAGATATGCTGATTAAAATGAATTTAAACCTATAGGCTTACTTTCAAACTCCACATTTTGTTTTGTGCTGCAGCTTCTCACATACGTACATCTGACCCAAAGACTCTGTGACAGATCATCAGTGTGCAGTGAAAAGAAACAATCTTCCTCCTCAGGACATTGATGATGAACCTAAAACCTCTGCTTCAGTCTCACTATTAGAGAATGTGTCTTACTGAGGAGCAGGTCATGTGACTCTCAGAGAGATGATCTTACCCCAGTATCTCCAGTTTACAGAGAGGATTCTCCAGTACAGCAGAGAGACGCTTCACTCCTGAGTCTCTTAGTTTATTCTGAGACAGATACAGGTCTCTCAGGTGTGAGGGGTTTGATCTCAGAGCTGAAGCCAGAGCAGCACAGCCTTCACCTGAGATATCACAATACTGCAACCTGCAGAGACACAATGACACACTCTTCATCAATAAAGAGATACATAACCAAGATATAATGTCAAGTGTAAAGCATTTACTTTGAGGACAATTAACGTTAAAAAAAAGAATAACATCAATTACCTATTTTTATTAGGAATTCCGCTGAAATATTTCACCTAAAAATAGTCAAGAAGTCTTTTGGTTTTCGTTAGAAAGGGCTAAAGAATTTGACTAGGGAAACCCCCCTCCCATTAAACAGCCCTTTGGTTGCGGTTTGCTTTGCTGACCTGCACTGTGGTCACACCATCTACTCTGCGGAATATTTGTGCATATTATGGGTTATGGCCCTTCAGCAAGGGAGTGTAGAAAATGCATTTCAGTCTTTCAGCTTCATTAAACACAGCTTAATTAAATACATCCTACCAAAAAATATAGAGAGCTTTATTAACAAAAATGTAGTAGTTAAAAGAGTCTTTCATAGTATGTATTTCATAGTAGATGTTTATTACATCACACAATCATACAGTGGGGGAATTAAGTATTGGACGGGTCACATTTTTTTCAGTAAATATATTTCCAATGAGGCTATTCACATGAGATTTTCAAAAGACTTTGGTATTAACTCAAGAAATCATGAAATATAAAGAATTCACAACATTAAAGTCCATAAATGAAGTTATGTGTAATAAAGCGGAATGACACAGGAAAAAAGCATTGAACACATAAACTGAAATCTATTTAATACTTAGAGGAGAAGCCTTTGTTTGTAATGATGGCTTCAAGACACTTCCTGTATGAAGAAATTAATGGGCCGCAGTATTCAGGTGTGATTTTGGTCCGCTCTTCTAAACATCTTTAAATCTTGTTCAATTGGATTCGAGTCAGGTGATTGACTGGGCCATTCTAACAACTTGATTTTTTTCTCTCTGAAACCAACTGAGAGTTTCCTTTGCTGTATGCTTTGGATCGTTGTCCTGCTGGCAGGTCCACCCACGTCTCATCATCATCCTGGTGGATGGCAACAGATTCTTCTCAATAATCTCAATCTAAAAATTTTTAGTTACTCTTCCAAAGTGCAAATGGTGTGAACACAGTTTTCCTGTAATGGACAATAACCATTCATGGTTTCAGGAGGGACATCAGAGGGTTTGATTTGTGTAAGGATTATATCGAAAATGTGCTGTTACTTGGGGTGAGTTGCGGGTGGCTTAGCTGGACTCCTTGCGCATACACCATTCAATGGGACTTGTCAGTCAGTCAGTGAAAATCTCTCCTCTAGGCTGGCCTACTAGACAGTCCAACAACAATTTTTTACAGCAGAAAAACCCCTGATTTTATCAAGGGTTTAACAGGTGTCTGTGACAAATCATCAGTGTGCAGTGAAAAAAAAACAATCTTACTCCTCAGGACATTGATGATGAACCTAAAACCTCTGCTTCAGTCTCACTATTAGAGAATGTGTCTTACTGAGGAGCAGGTCATGTGACTAACAAGAGAGATGATCTTACCCCAGTATCTCCAGTTTACAGTGAGAATTCTCCAGTACAGCAGAGAGACACTTCACTCCTGAGTCTTGTAGTTTATTCTCAGAGAGATCCAGTTCTCTCAGGTGTGAGGGGTTTGATCTCAGAGCTGAAGTCAGAGCAGCACAACCTTCATCTGAGACACCACAACCACACAACCTGCAGAGACACAATGACACACTCATCATCAACACGCATTCATCCTGAATATTTACTTTAAAGATGGTGTGTGTAAAATTATTTTACTAGTGAACCAGTATCAGGATGTATTTATTGATAAAAGCTTCAAAGCAGTTCTGTAAGTTGCTCTGGATAAGGTCGTCTGCCAAATGCTGTTAATGTAAATGTAAGTGTAACCATATTAACACAAGTCCTCAGTGTAAATGTGAAAGCGTCAGTGCAGTGGTAACAACAGATATGCAGCGAAGTAGGTAAATTCAGTAGAGCATGCACAGTAAGTTGTACAGTGCAGTTATATAAAAATAATTAGCAGCATTGCAGAAAACCAAGTGCAAAAAGTAGGAGGGGGCGGTTCTTAGAACCTTAAATCTCTATTGGACAACTGATTTAGGAGTGGGAGGTGCTCTGGGGTTTTTGAGTGGCAGTTAGCCACACCCACCTAATTAATGGTGGCATGTCCACTTGCATAGCAGAACAAACATAGCTGAGTACTCAGCAGGAGGAAAACTGTACTGTAGCTGCATTCGCTCATATTTCTTTATCATACAACTGTCTTTATTACATCCAGCTGAGTAACAGTTTAAAAAGATAATGTTAGCTAGGCTGACGTTGGCTTCTAGTTCTGATTTTCCGTTCCCACCTCAAAAAGTCCAGGTCTTATGAGCTCACACCCGTAGATGATGCCGTGAAGTGCACGAATATCAAATACAATTTCCTACGCCGTTTCCTCATTATTGTAATAATATATTACATAAGAACCAATATCAAATGCCAAGCTCACAGGGCCGTAGTTTAAAAAAATTCTAAAGTAACTTTCTTCATACTGAGTATTTTGAAAATATGTTATCCTAAGTTTTATGAAAAATTATCAGATTTTTTGAGACATTTTCATAATGAGGAGAAAATGGTTCAGGAAATGCACCAAGTGGAAACAATCAGAATAAGAAGGTTGTGTATAAGAACAATCTTCATCCCCATTACCTAGCTAATGTTATCTGTTTAAACGGCAACGGTTTTATTTACATTTTACACTGTGTCACAACTTTTTTTTGGAATTGGGGTTGTACAAATTCAGAGATTTAAGGTGAATGCCTTCTTCTAATCTTTTTAAAAAAATTTTTTTTAAATGAAACCAAAAAGAGAGTGACAGAAGTAGAAGTAATCTGTTTGGAACAGGTGTTATTTGCCATAGGCGCAGACCACGGCAAACTCCCAGAAAGGTACGCAACTTGGACAACATACGCTCTCTGAATGTGGCCCCTGCAGAGTCACTCTCATTCTCAATCGGACTTCGGAACAGCCAATCTGCAGTCAACAAGGCAGATTTTATTCCTGCCTTTGCAACTCACTCCAACCTCAGTGTGCTGGCTCTGACTGAGACCTGGATCCATACTGAGAACACTGCCACACCCGCTGCCCTATCCTCCAACTTCAACTTCTCCAATATCTCACATCCCAACAGACGAGGGGGTGGTACAGGTTTGCCTCTCTCCAAAACATGGAAATTTACCTGTCTTTCTCCCTATTGCTCACACACTTTGAATTTCATGCTGTTACAGTCACTGACACTGCCAAAATGCACTTTCTTGTTGTATACCGTCCTTCGGGTCAACTGGGGAAGTTAATCTGTGAATTTGACACGCTATTGTCCACCATCCCGGATGATGGAACGCCTCTTCTGGTCCTCGGTGACTTCAACATACATCTAGACAAGCCATATGCAGCTGACTTTCTTGCTCTCCTTTCCACATTTGACTTCAAGCAGTTCAAAGCCGGCAAACAGCTCGACCTCATCCTCACACGTAATTGCACCACACACAAACTTCTCATTAATGCTCTCCACAGCTCTGACCATTTCTCCCCTCACCCCCTTCACTGTCTCCACCCTCCATCTCTTTTCGTCACAATCTTCTCTCCCTTTCCCCTTCACATTTCTCCTCTGTTGTCACAACCTTACTTCCCTCTGATAGCCACCACTCCTCATTGGACTTAAACACTGCAACTGACATGCTGTGTTCCACCCTAACAACTTCTCTTGACAGCATCTGCCCCCTAACCTCCATACCTGCCGGTACATCACGCCCTTGGCTCTCAGAAGCTCTGCGTAACAACTAGGCCAAACTAAGAGCATCCGAAAGGAAATGGCGTAAATCTAACAATCTAACTGACCTAACCAATTACCAGACAGTTCTCTCTCCTTTTCACAATAGCATCTCCATTGCTAAAATCACATACTACCAAGAGAAGATTGGCAGTAATCCCAAAATCCGCACTCTCTTCAAAATCTTTTCCTCTCTTCTCCGTCCACCTCCTCCCCCCTAACTGCAGATGACTTTGCCACGTTCTTTTCCAACAAGGTTACATCAATCAGGAACCAATTCTCTACACCAGGCATGTATAGACCGATTCCTCTTCCATGTAACTCCCAACTGACTTCCTTCTCTCCCCTCAGACACTGATGTCTCTAAACTCCTCCTTTCTATCCGTCCCACAACCTGTCCTCTTGTCCCTATCCCTTCTGACCTTCCTCAGTCCATCTCTCCCACACTATTAACTGCACTCACACACATCTTTAACACATCCCTCTTTACTGGCACATACCCTACCTCATTTAAGCAGGCCTGGGTTACCCCACTGCTTAAAAAACATCACTTAACCCTGCTGCTGTTGATAACTACAGACCAGTTTCCCTCCTCCCTTTTCTTTCCAAAACTCTTGAAAGAGATGTTTTTTTATCAACTCTCCAATTTTCTCACACAGAACAACCTCCTGGACACCAAGCAGTCTGGCTTCAAGAGCAATCACTCCACGGAGACTGCTCTATTTTCCGTCACTGAAGCCTTATGACTAGCAAGAGCAAGCTCTAGATCATGTCTATACCTCTCTGCTGCTTTCAACACTGAACCATCAGATCCTCCTGTCAACTCTCTCCAGCCTGAGCATCACCGGAACGGCTCTGCGCTGGGTGGAATTCTATCTCTCAGACAGATCCTTCAAGGTAGCGTGGAGGGGAGGTATTTCAGAAACTCACCAACTCACAACTGGCATTCCACAGAGGTCAGCTCTTTTCTATCTACACTACATCTCTGAGGCAGGTGATTGAATCTCAGGGCTTCCCATATCATTGCTATGCTGATGACACCCAGCTCTATTTGTCCTTCCAGCCTGATGATTCTTCCGTCTCTGCACACATCTCTGCTTGCCTGTCAGACTCGTTCTGGATGAGGAAACACCACCTTAAGCTCAACCGGGCAAAATCTGAGCCTCTCGTCATCCCAGCCTGTCCCACAATCAACCACAACCGCACTGTACAGCTCGGCTCAACCACGCTCAAGCCAACCAGGACGGCCAGGAACCTTGGGGTGATTCTTGATGACAGCTTGATCTTTACAGACCACATCTCAACAACTGCACGGTCCTGTAGGTTAATCCTGTACAACATCAAGAAAATCAGACCCTCACCAAACAGGCTACACAGATACTAGTCCAGGCTCTTGTTATCTCTACTGCAACTCACTACTCTCGGGCCTCCCGGCTAGCTCCATCAAACCCCTTCAAATGATTCAGAATGCAGCAACACGCCTCATCTTCAACCAGCCCAAGAGAACCCATGTCACACCCCTCTTCATCTCCCTCCTGCATCAAATTCTTGATGCATACCTACAAGACCTTGTCTGGAACAGAACCCACCTACCTCAACTCTCTCCTGAAGGCTTATGTTCCATCACGCAATCTAGAATCAATCAACGACCAATGCTTACTAGTACCTACTCAGCTTGGCTCAAGGTCCCTTTCAAGAGCCTTCACACTAACTGTTCCTCAGTGGTATAATGAACTTCCAACCTGGATCTGGACCGCAGAATCTCTCATCATCTTCAAATAACAGCTAAAGACCCACCTCATCTGTGAACACCTAACCAACTCATTTAAAATAAATAAAAAATAAAAAATATTGCACTTACTTCTCTACTCTGTGCACTTTGCTTCTTCTGGAACTCAATTAACGGATCTTGGATATCTGCTTGATATATCGCTTTGCTTGTATTTTCTCATTTGTAAGTCACTTTGGAAAAAGCATCCGCTAAATGAATAAATGTAATGTAAACGTATATGTTTCCCAAAGAAACAATCTTCCTCCTCAGGACATAAATCCTAAAACCTCTCTTTCAGTCTCACTATTAGAGAATATGTCTTACTGAGGAGCAGGTCATGTGACTCTCAGAGAGATGATCTTACTTCAGTATCTCCATTTTACAGAGAGGATTCTCCAGTCCAGCAGAGAGACACTTCACTCCTGAGTCTCCTAGATTATTCTGAGACAGATTCAGTTCTCTCAGGTGTGAGGGGTTTGATCTTAGAGCTGACATCAGAGAAGCACAGCCTTCATCTGAGATACGACAAAACACCAACCTGCAGAGACACAATGACACACTCTTTATCAACACATTTTCATCATGGTTTAATACTTAATTTACATTAATTTATTACACAAGTTATCCAGAGGGAGAAATTTTTATTGCCTTATTGCAAATATATTTTTCTGCATGTAGTATTGTTTTGCAACTGATATTTGCTGTGATGATTTGTATTATGACTTGTGAAGGAGTTATTGCAACTTTCAGAGAGATGATCTTACCTTAGTGCCTCCAGTTTACAGTGAGGATTTTTCAGTCCAGCAGAGAGCCACTGCACTCCCGAGTCTCCTAGTTTACTCTCTGACAAATCCAGTTCTCTTAGTCTGGAGGATTCAGAGCTGAGTACAGAGGCCAAAGCTTCACAGTGTTTCTCGTTAAGTGTTACATGCTGAATGCTGAGGGAAATAAAATAATACATAATGTACTAACACTAGTGCAAATGATTTAGTCCTAAAAGCTTTCCGTGTACCTTCTCTTTTTCTTAAATGCCAAAAATACAAACATCAGTTATGTAATTTGTTACCCACCCCAAATACAAAGCTTCAGATACCGAGGGCGCTTCCCACAGCATTCACCTAACTCAACGTCTCATTCCCTTCTCATGGAACAGGGTTACATGCGTAACCCAGATGTTCCCTTTCAAAGGGAACCTCGACGTTGCGTTAGCTGAATGCTGTGGGAACAAGAATACCCACACCGTCATACTGAGGGTACGGCATGTTCCAATAGATTTGAGCCCGAGGGTCATTGCAAGACACTCGAACCCGGGCCAGAATGTATATCCACGCTGTAAAATCTAATGAATGTGTGTGGCGTAGACCACCTCGCCAGAGCACACACATCCTGTAAGGATACACATTTTGACACAGCCTTCGAGGAAGAGACCCCCGTAGTGGAATGAGCCATTATGCCCAGAGGCATAGCGAGATCATGTGCATCATAAGCAATAGAGATTGCTTCCACTATCCAATTAGAGATGCGCTGCTTTGACACAGCATCACCTGAGACAGCAGATCCCTGCCAATAAGGTGCTACTAGCGGCAGACGTAGACAGTCGTGGCAAACTCTCGATAGAATTTGCGGGAGCAGAGCGAATGGGGAAAAGCATATAGATGTGACCTCGGCCACATGTACACCATGGTGTATAACCCTAATGCTGCGTGAGGTGTGAGGGCAACCCACAACGGGCAGTGTGTTGTCTCCTCAGAGGTGAACACATCCACTTGCGCTTGGCCAAACCTTCGCCATATGGACTCTACCACTTGTGGATAGAGCCACCAATCCCTGGGCCTCAGCCCCTGACTCAACAGAATGTCTGCCCCCACATTCCAGTTGCCCAGAATGTACGTTGCACTCACTGACAAAAACTTTCCCTTAGCCCAGAGACAAATTAGTTGTGCCTGCTTGAACAGGGGGCATGGACATAATCCTCACATAAGACCACTGTTATGTTGTCTGTCAGCACATGGTGACCTCTCAATTGAGGAAGAAAGAATTTCAGTGCTAGAAATACGGCCTTTCATCCTTCACAGCTTCTGTGACTGAACCTTCTCTAAAATTACACCCCATCTCTGGAGCCCCCTGCCTCAAACTCTCAGACAATCCCAGTCATTCTCCTTATTTATAGAACCCACCTGTTCTCCCAAGTTTTCACCATCTCTGCAACTTGATTCATACCAGTTAATATTTATTGTTTGTTCATTCCTCTCTCCATGTTTTCTTCTGTTTTCCTAGTCTTTTATTACATAGGATTATTTGTCTCTTTTACTTATGTTACTGTGTGTTTAAATTTATCAGTGTTTAACTCAGTGTTAAATTTTGTATGCATCTTTGGGTCAATGAAAAGCATGCTATAAATAAAATGCGTTATAGTTAATATTATTATTATTATTATTATTATTATTATTATTATATCATGTAATGATGTTTATATAACTGAAATTCTGCCCTTATTGAGGTAATACTGTAATACGCTGCAATATTAGACATAACTCTGAGAAATCTCATGTGATGGAAACTTGATGGCTTTATGCATCTATTGGCATTGATGCCTCCTTGTATCTTTTTTGTTTAGGTTAAAGATAAACCATCTCATATTGTAATATGTCATTTAGTCACAGTGCTTTCAGTTTCTCACTTTCTAACACTGTAACACCAAAACAGTTATATTCAGCTTTACTTACATTGCTTTTCTGGCTGCTGCAATCACAGGCATCACCTTCACAAGAACCAAAGCGGTTATGTTCTCTGTACTGGTATATTTACTCAGGTCAAATTCCTCCAGCTCCTGTACTGACGTCAGTAAGACAAACACTAGAGCAGACCACTGTGAAGAAGAGAACTTTCTTTGTTTTCCAGATTTCAGGTAACGTTGGATTTCCTCCACTAGAGAATTGTCCCCCAGTTCATTCAGACAGTGGAACAGATTGATGGATTTCTCTTCAGGGGGATTCTTACTGATCATCATCTTAATGTACTGAACTGCTTCCTCTTTGCTCTGGGAGCTACCTTCTGTATGTGTTACTAAGGCATGTAAGAGTTTCTGATTGGACTCCAGTGAGAGACCCAGAAGAAAGCGAAGGAAAAGATCCAGATGTCCAGTCTGACTTTCTAAGGCCTGATCTACAGCACTCTTGTGGACATCTGAAATTGTCTTAAAGTCCTGACTCTGTTCAAGAACATTTCTCTTTTCCTTCAAGCATGTCAGGTGCACATACAGAGCTGCGAGATGCTCCTGAATGCTCAGATGAACAAAGCTGTACACTTTACTCGGGTGAAGCCCAAACTCTTCTCTGAAGATCTGAGTACACACACCTGAGTACACTGCTGCTTCTCTCACATCAATACCACACACTCTCAGGTCTTCCTCATAGAAGATCAGGTTGCCTTTCATCAGCTGCTGAAAAGCCACCTGTCCCAGTTTGAGAAGCATTTCTTCATCACTCTCCTGCTTCTTCGAGTACTTTTCTCTTATGATGTTTGTCTGAATGATGAGGAAATGTGTGTACATTTGAGTCAGAGTCTTGGGCATCTCTCCACTCTCTGCTTCATCCAACATTCTCTCTAGAACAGTGGCTGAAATCCAGCAGAAGACTGGGATGTGGCACATGATGTAGAGGCTTCTTAATGACTTCAGGTGTGTGATGATGTTATTGGCCAGGCTCTGATCACTGATCCTCTTCCTGAAGTACTCCTCCTTCTGTGGGTCATTGAACCCTCGTACCTCTGTGACTCGATGGACACACTCAGAGGGGATTTGATCAGCTGCTGCTGGTCGGGAGGTGATCCAGATGAGAGCAGAGGGAAGCAGATTCCCTTTGATCAGGTTTATCAGCAGCACATGCACTGATGCTGATTCAGTTACATCACACACTCTCTCTGTGTTCTGGAAATCCAGAGGAAAACGATACTCGTCCAATCCGTCAAAAACGAACAGAACCTTTTCCAAACTGTACATTTCTGTTTCTTTTGTCTCCTTAAAACAGACATGAAGGAGCTCCATCAGACTCAGTTTCTGGTCCTTCATCAAATTCAGCTCTCTGAAAGGAAGTGGAAACATGAGCTGGACGTCCTGATTTACTTCCCCTTCAGCCCAGTCCAGAATGAACTTCTGCACAGAAACTGTTTTTCCGATGCCAGCGACTCCCTTTGTCAGCACAGTTCTGATGGGTTTGTCTTTTTTAGATAAGGGCTTTGTCAGCACAGTTCTGATGGGTTCGTCTTGATCAGATAACGGCTTAAAGATGTCATTGCATTTGATTGGTGTTTCCTCTGTTGTTGTTCTCCTGGATGCTGCCTCGATCTGTCTCACCTCATGTTCTTTATTGACGTCTCCACTGTCTCCCTCTGTGATGTACAGCTCTGTGTAGATCTCATTTAGGAGTGTTCGGTTTTCCGGGTTTATCATCACTCCATTTAAACACTGAAACTTCTTCACCAGATTTAATTTGAACTTTTTCTGGACGTCATTTACAGCAGCAGGTTCTGGGTCGTGTCTGTGACAGTGTGAAGAAGGAAGACATGGTGAGACATGGGGTCTAATTATTAGAGTTTAAGATCACACTTTTTTCTGACTGTTACCACAGATAACCGTTCTTTATGATGTTCTCACTGTGTATTTGCCTTATTCTACAGTATGTGTTCTATAATCTAATCACTCTGCAGGAAATAACAGCAGAGATGTTTGGAATACCAGCGCGTCAGTGTCACAGTCATGTTGTTGGGTTTGATCTTACCCTGTAGCTGTGATGATGTTCTTTTCTCTTCTGTCTCCTGACTTCTGTAGAACACTGGGAACAAAAATGAAAGCTGCTAAAGAACACATCTCTCATTACTTTAACCCGTAAGAACCCACGGTGACACAAATACTGGGATGATCTGGAAAGGTCCTTTTAAAGCTTTATTCCTGACTTTTAACTCAGGAAATCCCCAAGTAACATCTACTGAAAATGTTAGGCTAGGTCATGTTAGGTCATGTGACAACATGTGAGTTTTGTGTTACCATGACATCATTTTCAAAATGGTGGTCTGCTTGGTTGGCACATGTTGCAGTATCAGCAATTTTTTAAAAGGCTTGTTTTTATTTCTAAAGGTATGTTTCAACCCATTTAACAATTGCAATGTTTTAATAGCATGTGCTCTATTACATTTATCCTGTTTTATTCACATTTCTTGAACAAATTTATGTAAAACAAGTTTATATAAAACAAGAAAAAAATCGGGCTCTTAACCTTAAAAAAGTAGGTGAAACTATCATGTGACGTCTTTGTCACGTTGAGAAAAATGGTAATGAGCTGCTCAATTAATTCAGCTGATTCAATTATTTTTAAGTGATTTATTTTCTGAAGAATTATTTTAAAAAAAAATGTAAACATAAAATGTCAAATTAATTAAATTGTTAAAATAAATGTATTATGAAACTATTTTGCATATCTGTAACTGAAACAAACAAACAAAAAGAGTTTAATAACGTACATTGGTCCTATTTTGAGGTCATTTCATCTTGAATGTCACACCTCCATACAATTTTCACACAACCCTGGAGTATTTCAGAAAGTTAATAACTGTAGAAATGCTTGAGTTACTGAAGGAACAATCTAATTTGTACAGTGTGCAAAAATTTGAAGCTCAAAGAAATGTTAACACCACTGTTAAAGAATTGGAGATATTGATTGGCCTCTATCTGCGCATGGGTTTGCAACAAATGCCGGGAAATCGTGCATACTGGGAAAATGACACAAGGTGTTCCATGGTCGCTGACAACATGTCTCGCAACCGTTTTCTGACCCTGCTAGCATCTCTACATTTCACTGACAACACTGATTTGTCAAACAGGCAAGTGTTGGAAGATCCATCCATGGCTTGATATGTTCACAAGCAATGCCTGGATATCACCACAGAAGAGCACAACTCTATTATTTTCAGCACACTTTCAGCAACTGTAAGACATTTTGACCTGAACAAATATGTACATTCTTTCCACTAAAGCATGTGGCTGGACTGGATAAAAGAATGTGTAACACGGGCTTTCTCTCTGCAGTGTATTTAGATATGAGAACTATGGGACGTTACCTGTGTACAGACGAGGGGTTTCCATTCTTAAAGTACCAAGGAGGATCCATAGACGCATCACTCTTCATGGAGACACAGCTGGGTTCAGGTGAGTCTGATATCTTTCTCTGGAGTTTACTGCACAACATTATAGACAGTCCTTTAGTGACTTATATACACTCTATACAGTTTTGGACTGTTTTTATTTACATTTTACACAGTGTCTTAGAGTTTCTTAGAGGGGCAGAGAGTCTCTCATAAGTAAAGATGGGATGGAATCTGGATGGAAGCATATGTTGCTCTAAAACCTGTATATACCTTTCAGAATTGGATGGTGGCTTTCCAGATGTGCAAGCTGCCTATTCCATAGGCACTAATGCACCCCCATACCATCAGAGATGCAGGCTTTTGAACTGAGCGCTGATAAAAAGCCGGATGGTCCCTCTCCTCTTTAGTTTAGAGGATGCGGCGTCCATATTTTCCAAAAATAATTTAGATTTTCAAATTTCGATTCATCATGTGTTATGGACCTGTTTCTGAGCCCATGCAGTGATTTCCATTATAGAATCCTGCCTGTTTTTAATGCAGTGCCGCCTGAGGGCCCAAAGATCACGGGCATGCAGTACTGATTGCCACCATTGTCTCTTGCACACACAGATGTATAAAGATTCTCAGAATCTTTTGATGATATTATGTAGCGTAGAAATTGTTCCACAATTTGTAGTAGGACTGCAACTAACGACTATTTTCATAATCGATTAGTTGGCCGATCATTTTTTCGATTAATCGGATGGGGCGGGGCAAACTTTCAGTACGCGTTTTTTTTGTTCATTCAAAATAAAATCCACAAACTGAGTGTTACAAATATAAACTTCAGACTAAAACTTACACAACTGTCTGTCCAAAACAGAATAGAACCCAATACACACACACCAGAATACATATGATTAATTTAGGACTGTAGTTTAATTCGATGCTTTTTGTGCATCCATAAAAAAAATAATGCATGAATTTGCTTGCATATTACATACGTTTTCAAACTTTTTTTTACCCAGGGAACTCTTTAACTGTGAAATACATTCCACAGACACCTTCAGTACAGATTTATTTAATGAAAATTATTTAAATGTGTACAGTAATATTTTGTTAATTTGTTACAGCCTTAGAGTTTAGAATTTTCCATCCAGCAGAACACATTAATGCCTACTATGGCAGGGCGATATTGAAAAATAAAATCTTGACTTTCTTTTCAAATTTATGACCAATTTTCGATCACGGTTTCATTTTTTTAAATTTCTTACATAATGCAAATGACAAAATGACAATTTATTTAAAACAATGTTATTTTTCCAATTAGAATGGACTTTGGAAAATGCGTATGTGCAAAAATAATAACAGCACCATCTAGAGCAAACAATGGTTATCTACTACAGATGTTGCTGTTACCGTTGAACATAATGAACCCTTCTTCTTGTCATATGAAACAGTACTATAAAATCTTTCAACTTGATATTCCTACTAGTCAACTTGGGGTAGTCAACAAAATCAACATGGTTCCTCACAGCATCAGAAATAAACAATCTTTAACCGAGTATGCTGTATATGCAAGTATTTGCTTTAGATCAAGATACAGAGATATTCAAGTGTTAAATCCAAAATACTGATTTTATGTTTGTTCAAGCTCTCTGTATTCTTCTGACATTTGTATATGATTAGCACTATGGTAAACTTTCTACAACTTTTTCATGCTTAATATTTTCTTTCTTCACAGCCACCTCTCTGCAGTGTCTTTAGATACGAGAACTATGGGACGTTACCTGTGTACAGACAAGGGGTTTCCATTCTTAAAGTACCAAGGAGGATCCATAGACGCATCACTCTTCATGGAGACACAGCTGGGTTCAGGTGAGTCTGATATCTTTCCCTGGAGTTTACTGCACAACATTATAGACAGTCCTTTAGTGACTTATATACACTCTATACAGTTTTGGACTGACTTCTTAATGTAATGAGAACGACCCCAATTCCAAAAAAGTTGCAATAATTTGCAAATCTCATAAACACATATGCTATTCACAATAGAACATAGAAAACATATCAAATGTTTACACTGAGGAAATGTACCATTTTAAGAAAATAAATTTTAATTTAATGGCAGCAACATGTCTCAAAAAAGTTGGGACGCGGGGCAACAAAAGGCTGGAAAAGTAAGTGTTACTGAAAAGAAACAACTGGAGGAACATTTTGCAACTAATTAGGTTAATTGGCATCAGTTCAGTAACATGATTGGGTGTAAAAAGACCATCTTAGAGAGGCTAAGAAAAATGGTACATTTCTTCAGTTTAGAAATTTGATATGTTTTCTATGTTCGATTGTGAATAACATATGTATTTATGAGATGTGCACATCATTGCATTCTGTTTTTATTTACATTTTACACAGTGTCCCAACTGTTTTGCAATTGGGGTTACATGTACTCACTACATATTTCAGATAAGAACAGTTAATGACTAAAATACTAGGACATGGTAGGTTACCACTTTTTTGAAGGTGGGGTCACATTATCTGTGTTCAGCTCAGGGCTCTCCATTTTTGAATATTAGTGTATTTGCATACAGCTCATGGACACACAGCTGTCACTGACCTCTGGGATGAATTACATTCCTAGAAAACACAAAAACCAACATGACGTAAAACTGGCAAAAAAGAACAATATTTTACAGCTTTGACCTACAGAAAAAAATTGCTCTTTTGTTAATAAAAAAAAAAAAAATCATGTGTTTTCAGATTTCACTAAACCCTTACAGTCAGATCACCAACCATTCATTTTCAGTAAGCACTTTATCCTTATCAGGGTCAGAGTCCATCCCAGGAACACTGGTTAGGTAGGGAAACACCCAGAAGGACATCTGAAGGAATAACCCAAGTGTCCACGTCCTTTTACATTCAGTAGCAGAAGTATTTCTATTTACTCACTGCGCATCGGAGTCCAGAGAATGGGATTTAAATGACAGTTCCAGTCAAGTGTTATACAAGACGTTAGGAATGAAAACATCGTAAGAACTTAGAGATGGTGTAGACATGGCAGTTTTACGGCGAACAAGAGAGTACGGCTGCGTCCCAAACCGCATACTTTCCTACTATAGGCCTGTAGTTGGCAAAATACATGTATCTGGGCTACTATATAGACAGTAAGTACGCGGTTTGGGACGCAGCCCACGGCTTCAAGCAGTTGTCTATTAGCACGTACAGCATGACCAATAATTACCTACACTTAAAGCGTTCGTAAAAAAAAAACCCAAAATAAATAAAAAACAGCAAAAACTGTATACAGCACCATAACGAAGACGAACCGTATGTTGATACGTGAAATTCTGGAGGGACGTCGGACGGCGTGGCGCGGTGACGTAATGAAGTGTGCCGTTAATCTAATTATGTTCTAGAACATGTAAAACGGGAACATGACAGGAGTATTATAAAAGCGACTCGTGTAAACACCTTAATCACATTATTATCTTACTCAGAATAAGGGCAATAATTAGATTACTGCTGTCCATGTAAACGTAGTCACTGACAGATCCTGTGATTTTGAATGGCAATAGCTACAATTTTTTACAGTAGTAAGATTTGTAAGAAAATATGAATAATTTGGTGTCAGAGACTTTCCTCTGCGAAATGAACCAACTACACGTTTTTAAAACGTATATATGCTTTGATTTATATAATAATATAATAATAATGTTTATTAAAAGATGTTTTAGTAGGTACATTTACGTTTGCCTTAACACTTTATAGTGTCTCTAAACGTGATTGATTTTGCCCTGTAGACCCTGTCACAACCGTAACACTGCTCCAGATGCAGCATGGAGCTCCACAAGACTGAACTTAGATCTCTGTTCTTCCATCCTTCTGTTAATCGAAGAGAAAAGCTCGAATATATAACACACACCTGATAAACAACAGCTGTACCAGGAAGTAGATTTCAGTTCAGCTGACGTGACGCAGTTTTACTGCTGTTTCTACACGAGAACAATAAAATATAACGACGTTTCTGTTAAAGAAATCACTCACTTTTAGTCAACGGTCCTTGTTGTGTGACATTAATATCACCGTTTCTGCCTGGTCTTTATCAACAACAACAAAATGGAGTCCGGAACAAACGCTTCCATTCCATTAGGAGGATTCATTACGAGTGATTCGCGAACGAATCGACTCTTTGAACCGGCTCTTTTGGAAGAACATTATTTTTATGGATGCACAAAAACCATAGAATTAAACTACAGTCCTAAATGACTAATGGGGGAAAAAACACAGAGCTTAGATTGTTTTTGAGTACTACCGCTAATCAGTTTTCCTATTACAGCTAGTGTTTTTATTTTAAAAACCTCTCATGTAAACTTATTAAATGTTCCGTTTTGTGTAACAGCTTTCTGGAATTTCAATATCAGTAATGTAAGGTCAGAGTTTTCGATTCGAGACTCAGCTCATGACACTGCGTCAAGCTAACAGTGAAAGGTTTTCAGGAGAAACAGAGCTTGTCAGTCTGGTTAAAGTCAGTGTGTATGCAATCATTAAATATTTTACAGTTCAACTTGGAAACCAGACAGACAGGAATGTTTTGGCTCTGACTTTGCAACTGTATTGCATGTGGGTTATATATGCAGCCGAGTGTGGGAACAAAATCTTCAAAGACAGCATCATCCCAAACAAGGATTAGACATGCCTTTTATACTATTTTATTTTACATTTCATGCCCCCAGTCTGCAACTTGTAGTGATCAATCAATCAATCAATCAATCAATCAATCAATCAATCAATCAATCAATATCTCTCTCTCTCTCATGCTGTTATGATTAACAGCACGTGGTGTGGAAGCGCCTCATGATCACTTTACCCGATATTACACTTCTCTAACACTAGGGTTTTTGTTTGTTTGTTTGTTTGTTTTTTTATTCAGATTAAAACGTTTCAAATCTCAGGTAAGAACTCGAGTTCTTGCTTTATTTCTCATTAATGAAGCATTCATAATGTGTTATAACCTGAACTTTTAAACAGCTGAATTATTTTAACCCGGATCTGAGATTTGAAACGTTTTAGTACCCGGCCCCCCTCTCTCTCGCTCGCTCTCTCTCTATATATATCATGACTTCAGTTCACTGACGCGACGCAGTTTTTCTTACTCCTTTTTACACTTCAGAAAATGTTACAGTTTTCAATTTCGATCAATTATAAAGACATTTATATTAAAGAAGCCACTCACTTAACCAACAGTCCATTTTGTCTGACATTAATATCGCCGTTTCTACCTGGTGTTGAAGTTCGTCTTTCTTTTTCAACCGCTCCTCAAAATGGAGTCGAGGCTGAAAGAGAAACAGTTTCACTTTCGGTAAACTGATTCACTTCGTGTGATGTGTCGTTCAGGAAACGAATCGACTCTTTGTGACGGCTCTTTTAGATGAATTTAGCGTAAATATATGACGCTATATATCAGTTTAATGAGCTCAGTTTAGCATCCAATCAAGTTCATTAATGTAGAAGAAATGATGAAGAATCATGACAGTCCATCAGCTGACGTGACCTCATGCTTCACAATGTAGTTATTGCTATAGCTGGCTCTCACTCTATCTCTGTGTGTGTGAGAGAGAGAGCGAAGATCTACTGCAGTGTGGAACCAAGTGGCCCAGCTCAGGAAAATGTTGTGCCCATGCGCACTTGCGGCCCAAGCGAGTGGAAGAAAAAAATTCTTTCTTTCTTTTTTTACATTGCCAAAATGTGGTTGAGCCACACAAGATTAAAAAAGATGCACACCACTTAACGTCTACAGTGGCGTAGGCCATAGAGAGTGTAACACCTGAAAGTAGCTTTTGACACAGCCCCTGGAGAGCCGAGAAGAGGTATACAAGGTCAGTGTGAGTGAGTGAGTGAAAGAGAGAGAGAGAGAGAGAGAGAGAGAGAGAGAGAGAGAGAGAGAACAACCTACATGAAACATAGTATTATCATCATTATAAAAAAGAAAAAAAAATAGTAGCTTTTTTCCATTTGATATCAGATACTTTCAGGGTTTTAGTAAAGTTGACCTATGTTGTTCGCATCCTTTTCATCACTAGAAGAGGAGAGTAGAGAAAATGGGGGAAAGGAGGAGAGAGACAGACAAAGAGAGACAGCCCCTGGACAGCCAAGGAGAAGAGGACCAAAAGAACATCTGGAAACAGGAGTCGAGGAGAGAGACAGAGAACCCCTGAGAGACAGAGCTGAAGAGTAGAGAGACAGATAGGAAGTAAACATTAACAGGTGTGTGTATGTATGATTGTGTGTGAGTTACACTAGCATGGAAATGTCTTGATATTGCTGCTGCTGGTCCAGGAAAGCATTGTTGCAATCATTTGGTGTAAATCCTGTATGATGGAGAATATCTACAGGTGTTGGTTGATATTGTCCTTCAGGTTGTGATCATAGGCTGTAACCTGTCAGTGTAAATCCTGTATAAGCTAGAGGTGTTTCGAACAAATTATTCCCTATAACTCAAAATTTTGATTGTATGCATGTGTGTGTATGGTGGGGGTACAGGTTGGGAGGGGGTTAAAAGACATGTAGGCCTGAATATATGGGTCTGAGATGGCTAAAAGTCAGGCCTGAGTATATGGTCTCTCTCACATGGTTCAATTAAAATGTGAAGTAGGTGGTTAAACATCAGTGTAACATGTTGTGGTCATATGTTAAAATCACAGACATGATTCAGAATGTCAAATTCAAAACCAATTCAGAACTGAATTTAGAACTAATATATTCATATATACTAAGAAATGTTTTTCAGTAGCATTACATTTACTATGTTTTTATTTCAATTCAGGATTAGTTTTTATTTGCCAACTCTGATTATACTGCATAGAACAACACTGTGAGCTCGGTTATTATTCTATACACACAAACTCATATACAGCATACAATATATGCACATACACACAATACATATAGATAATATTTTTTAAACTACTGCTTCATAATGCCTTTTTCTTATAAACCTTTTTTGGGTGCAAAAGCTCTGTCCAAGAGTCAGATGGTTTTATAATATGTCCTACAATCTGTAATAAATAATAATTTTTAAATTTTTTTTTACTTTTTTGTGCCCCCCCCCCCCCCCCCCCCCAATAAATCCTGATTGTTGCTTTAAAAATAACTTAAATACAGATATCATTTAAAACACAGATGGAAGACACATGTAATAAAAAGACTGTGAGGTCCTTGATCCTCACTCACTAACAGAGACAGATTCAGCTCTGACGGAAAATAAAAATAAATTAGGAGACAAATGCAACTAGCTGTCCTTTTAATATCTATCCATGTGCATTACATCTTCCATGTGTTTAACACATTAATCACCCATCTAACCATATTTCTATACAATATAACTATCCCTCCTGCGATGGACTGGCACCCTGTCCAGGGTGTACCCCGCCTTGTGCCCGATGCTTCCTGGGATAGGCTCCAGGTTCCCCCGTGACCCTGAAGAAGGAGTAAGTGGTAGAAGATGGATGGATGGATGGATGGATATCTATCCCTCCATCTTACATAGTATACGCGTGGCCTGGCCGTGCCTCAGCTTCCCCCTGGTGTGATGTTTTTCATTGGGATCGTCACAGCAACACCATTCAGACAGACAGCACAATCACATCACATTCTGGGTTAACAAACAAACAAGCAAAATAGATAGATGTTAATTTTTACGCAAATATGAGTTCTGTGTCCAGGTGGATGCTTCTGCTGTGGGAATTAGGGCTGTCCTTGCTCAGGACATAGAGGGAGAAGAGGCAGTACCAGAGTAGGAAGCTCCTACCAAGACAGACACCATACACCACCAAATTGGGCTCTTGAGAGCTTGTGGTACTACTTGCTTGGCTGAGAGTTCGACTTGGGGACAGATCATCATGCCTTGACATGGATTCGATGCCAGGCTGTGATCAAAATGTGGTTACTACCTTACTACCTGTCATGATAACCTAGTTTGTCCAATCTGGCAGACGGGAAGAGCGATGTGACTAAGGATTCAGTCACTCAGTCAATATAAGCACATGCATGCACTCAAGCGATTTACAGCACACCTACATAAGTTGCCTATTTAGGCAAAGTTAGCCAGCAGCTGCAACACCTAAATCCTTGGGTATGTGAAATGTCTGCATTTTGGCATCTGCATAAATATACTGAATATTGAAGTTTGATGTAAGTTCCATTTATTCAGCACACATAATCAGTGCTGTGTTTGTGCTATTTAATGGGACAATTTAGCTATTACAAATACATAGTTGATTCATGTTCCCATTACATTCAAACTTCTGCAACTCATGGATAGTGTATTGTAAATAATTTCCATCCATCCATCCATCTTCTGTACTGCTTATCCTACCTGGGGCCTATCACAGGGAACTCAGCGCACAAGGTGGGGGACACAGTGGATGGCGTGCCAACCCATCAGAGGGCAAAGTCACACACACACATTCACACTACAGACAATTTGGAAATGCCAATCAGCCTACAAGGCATGTCTTTTGACTGGGGGAGGAAACCAGGGAGAACATGCAAGTCACGCATACAAAAGATGGAGGCAGGGTTTGAACACACAAATAAGGAGGTAAGAGGCAAACGTTCTAATTACTAAGTCACTGTGCCCGGAGCACTATTTTAGGGGTTTGCTATTCTTCAGTGGCATTGTGTTTGCTCTCAGCACTCAGCTGTTGTTTACAATGCCTACAGCCCATAACGCATACACCTTCACGCCATGGTTAGTCACAACCATTAAATTTTCACAGTTTTCCTAATAACTTATTTTGAAAAGAGAGTTAATAAATTAATCAAAACCTGACCAGTCACAATCCAGAATTTAACAGCACTGTGGTGTAATATGGATTAGTCGATGGCCTAGCAGGCGAGTGTTCCATTGTGACATCTTGTTCCTCTTCGGAACAAAGCAGTAATTGATATAATCACTGGAATAGACTTCCAGTCCCCGCCTCAGTCCTCAGACGCTACCTACTGGTTTCAAGTGGAAAGTTTGCTGTTTCCTTTTTTGTCTCTGTAGATAAGTTCAGATTGCTAAAAAAATATGGTGTTAATATGGGAAACAAGACCGTGTGAATACATATTTAAATTCATAATAGTTTTCTTCATGAATAGGTTAAAAGTATTACAAAAACACATGTTGCAAATTGCAAAGTCTACAAATTTCATTAAAGAAATATACTACGTGCTGTAACTAGTGGTGGAGATATATCTGGCAGCGCCAGGCTGTCATGTGGTGAACAATTAATTTGTATATTACGTTAAGTGTTTGTCTACTAAATTTGTGCTAACCTTAAGCTAATTGTTATGTGTAAATAAAGTTAGCCATGTTTGATATTAAGCTAGCTAACGTTACACTAACCACTCTGTGTAAATAATAAAATTAGCCATGTTTGCTTAACAAAAAAGAAACAAAAAAGAAAAAGAGAAAACAACAACGAACAACGAGCACAAACTCGTTTGTATCCAGAATGCTCCACTGTGAGCAAGGGGTTGGGGAAACTGGTGCAAGTTGCTTAAAAGGTTTAGTTTAATTTAAGTTTATTGTCATTATATGGTGTATTTGCACGCTTGCAGTGTAACTTCTGTCATTTATTATAACGGAAGTGATGTGTTATTAATGAGGCTGTGTTGCTCCTCACTCAAAGTGGGAGCGCAAGTAAGATCTGTAATGTCTAATTAAAACACTATGATCAAAAGTAAAACAGTACGCCTAAAAGCAGTGACAAACAGAAACCATAAGGTGCAGTTTTTATTATTAATTTAGCACTGTAGTTTAATTCAGTGTTTTTTGTGCATCCATAAAAAGTAATGCATAAATATTATTTCATATATAGATATATTGATATGTAATATATCACATTCCTATACTTTCAATTAATGGTACTCATATTCTAGACAAGAAATGTAATAATTTTATCTCAGATAAAGTAAAGCACACTCAAAATGGAGTATCTATTACCCAAACTATAATTTAAGTAATTTATGGATTACTCCTTACAAACTTCTTAACCCAAATAAAATTAGAGAACTTCATTTCAGATTACTCACAAATATTACCCTTGCAATACACTTTTAAACAGTTTTTAAAAGATGTATCCCCCCTTGTGCTCCTTTTGCAAAATAGAAGAAGAATCAGTTTAGATTTGTTTTATCTGTGCCCTTTCTCTAAATCTTTTTGAATTTACCTTGTTATTACGTTTATGTTTTAACAAATTGGTGCAGATTACAGAAATTATGATTTTTCTTTCAAATATTCATTCTAATGATGCTAAATTTACTTTGTCTTTTAGGGCGATTTCATCTTCATGAAGCCTGAGCAATAGAATCTAAACTTAATTTTTTCTGCTGATGTAAAATCCTTATTTGCCTCTTTTAATTATATGTCGAAACCTCTGAGCGCCAAGGCATCCAAAATATATAACATTCTTAAGGATGTCACATTGAAAATGTAATTCTTTCACTGTGATATGTGTTGCTTTTGTTTGTAATTGTACCTTTGTTAGCAATATGTCGCCACTGTGGTTATTTGTTGTACGTATATGTTTGACGCAATAAAAAAAGTATTAAACCTTGGTTAAACAGGACTTGTTTTACAATTTGAAAAATAAATTGTTAACTTGTTGAAGGGTTAAACATGAAAACAGTTTGTGATATATAAAAGCTTTGAGCCATGCACACGCAACGCAATCTCCAGTGAAGCCCCAAATCGAGGTGTGTATTGGTTTCACAGAGTCATCTGTCTGACCACAAACGAAGCCACACTTTCTGTCAAGTCACGTGTACAATTCGATTGAACCTCAGATTTTTAATTTTACTTTATGACTCCTCATTGGCTCAGTCTGGTTGGTTGGTTTGTGAGCAGTACTGTATTTTGAAAGTTGGATAATCAATACGTTACATTTAAATCATCACTAATTATTTGTCAAAAATTATTGGTTGTTTTATTTTTCTTGGTGACATTTTATTTTTTTAATTATTTTATTTTTAAAATGTAATTTTTATTTATTTTTTATTTTATTTTTTAAATAAATTTTATTATTTTTGTTTTATTTCTCTTGGTGAAATTTTCTTGGTGAAATTTTCACAAATTATTATTTTTTGTCTCTCTTGGTGAATTTTTGCACTTTTGGTTTTGTTTTGGTAATTTATACACTTTGGCATTGCAGTTTCTTTGTACAGCAGCCTCTGTACCATGTGAACGTGTTCTCCAAGGTAGGGGAAGTACTGTTAAAGAGGAGAAATACACTCAACCCCAACACTGTCAAACAGCTCTTATTTCTCAATAAAAATCATTAATCATTCTGTCATTCCCACAGTTACACAAGAACTAGGCTATCACTGCCATGTGTCATAAGCACATTTAGGCTAATGTAATAATAATAACGACGGTACTTTTGACCGCGATAGAAACACAGACAACGAAGTTCCGGAGGAACCAATGGTCCCTTGAAAAAAGTTCCTGGAACTAATTGTTCTCCATAATTTCGGTGGAAACAAGGCTTTACACAAGCATTATCACTGCCAAGTCTCATAAGCACATTTAATACCCAGATGATCCCATCACACCTTATTCTTATTTTAGTCCCTCACTTTATATGAATGGATTGTTTTATCCATGTCACAATTAATCATTTTCCTTCAAACGTATTCAGTTAGCCTACATTTTAAAATACCCATTCAGACAAGTAATATGAAGAATACAAATAATTGCAGGCAAAATACCTGCCTTATGCCGCTCTGTTCGTCATATATGTGTACATTATTCTTCTATTACATTCTATTCCACAAAATTTTATTTGTGCACATAACATTGAACCTATCTGTGGAGGGAGCTTCCTCCGCAGGATTTTGGCTGCTTTTTTAACCACCAGATGGCACTGTTTGGGGACTGCCTTTTATTATGGTTGCCTAGCATATATGTCTTCATCACAGTCAAATCTTAAAAAGCTTGATTTTGAACAGGCACAGGCACTCCGGATCTGTACTAGAGCATTTAAATCATCACCAGTGACTGCGTTATAGCTTGAGAGAGGAGAGATGCTGTTGTGTATCAGGAGGGTTAAGATCACGCTGGCATATTGGGTAAATCTACAAGGGCATAGCAAGGTGCACCCCACGAAAGCCATCTTACAAGAATGCTCAGTGTTTTATAGGACTAACTTTAACAGTTTCGGATGGGTAGGATATGCAACGGCACAAAATGCTGTTCTCAGTCAGCTACAAGTAAGCCCCATTGTGGCGATACCAACTGTACCACCCTGGAGATTCTTTAAACCATCTGTAGATAAAAGATTACAACAAATATTAAAAGATAATTCTAAAATAGCACCACAAGGGATAATAATTCAAAACTATATGGACCAGTATCAGAATAAATTACTCATATATACAGATTGGTCATAACAGCCTGAGACAGGCCACACTGGTGCAGCTTTTTTCATTCCTCGGTATGACGTAGCAGTCAAAAAAGGTCAACCGATCAGTTATCATTGTACACTGTAGAACTATTAGAAGTCCTATGGGCACTGCAGTGGCTGGAAAAAAAAAATCAGAACCAAGAAGTCACTATAGCTTCTGACAGTCTATCAGCACTATCAAGCATACAGTCTGGGAAAACATCAAATGATATATAAATGAAATATGAAAAACATCTGCTTCTCATACTTCATGCTAAGGGGCTGAATGTTTCCTTCTTCTGGGTTCCTGCACATGTAGGGGTAGAAGGAAATGAAACTGTGGCTGTACTTTCAAAAAGATTGATAAAACATGAAACAGTTGATATACAAGTGCCATTAAGTAGAGCAGAGATCAAAACCATTATAAAGGGACATGCATATAATATATGGCAGGAATACTGGGACACAGCTGACACCGGATGACATCTAAATAATATACAAAAACAAGTAGGCATGAGTGTGAGGCAGGGCAGGAACCCAAAGGAAGAGATATTAATTACGCA
This sequence comes from Ictalurus punctatus, assembly GCF_001660625.3. Taxonomy (NCBI): domain Eukaryota; kingdom Metazoa; phylum Chordata; class Actinopteri; order Siluriformes; family Ictaluridae; genus Ictalurus; species Ictalurus punctatus. Next base: position 30,817,154 of record NC_030427.2, read on the forward strand.
TGTTGGAATAGGTCATGCTTGCTTAAATCTAGCATTAAACAGAATAGGATAACACCGCACTGGACTCTGGACACACTGCAGTACACAAGAGACTGTAAAACACATTCTGTTAGACTGAGAAAGATATGAGCAGGAAAGAACTGAGCTAGAGATGCATATTGGAAAACAAAAGATGACACTAAAGAACTTGCTGGGGAAAACATTTATGAAAATGCACCGCCCCTAATGAACTATCTAAAGAATACTGATATAAGTGAGAGACTTTAGAAATCTAGTATGAATATCTAGTATATAGTTATTTATCTCTTTATTTTCTTTTACATATGTAGTATTGTTTTGGTATTATTTATTATTATTATTATTATTATTATTATTATTATAATTATTAAATAATAAAATAATAAAATATGAAATAATATTTTAAATTATTTTATTATTAACAATTATTATTATTGTTGTTATTATTATTATTTTTAAATTTTTTTTATTTATTTATTTATATTTTACAAAAAATCTGTCTACCGATCGTCGCCCCCACACTCCAGTCCAGTAGGTGGCGGTAATGCACCTTTAACTGGTTTGCCAACCGCCATTAAAACAAAAAGAAGAAGAAGCAGCAGAAGCAGAAGAAGAAGCAGAAGAAGAAGAAGAAGCAGAAGAAGAAGAAGAAGAAGCAGAAGAAGAAGAAGAAGAAGAAGAAGAAGAAGACTTTATAAAGTTCAGGAAATCGTTATTGTTTCACTGTGATTACTGCTGAGTTCAGTCTGGTGTGAATCCTACATTTTTAAATTCTCATGAGGTGTCTGGTGAGCTTCACCGCGTGTACTTCCGGATATCTAGAAGACCTGTCTTAAACATATTAATGTACATATTTCTGTGTAGAAGGTTAAAGTAACTGAACAAAACCCAGCTTTACACTGTAAACTTCATTCTCTGTGTGAGCGGACACTGGTAAGTCTTACTGTCGCTTTTGTGACACGGAAACTGCATGTTTTCTTTCCCTTTTTCTATACACAAATGTTATACTTGAAAAATAACTTTAAATAACATGTTTTCATTTACATTCTCTAAACCAGCCGTTTGTGGAGACTGTAGATAATTCTGGACATGTATAATCGATTCATTTGCACGTATTTATTATTAGCGTTTTAGACACGTGACATGCTCAGATGATCTTTTACTTTCGATTTCGAAGATCGGCAGAATACAAATGTTCAGATTTAAAAAACCGAAAAACTATGTCAAAATATGTTAAACAAATCAAAATGTTTTTGCCTGCTATTTCTAAATATCTAGAAAACTGGTACGCAAAGCATCCCTTTAGGTAGGTTTAAAGGCTACACGAGAGGTTTTAAAAATTCAAACACTAACTGTAATAGGAAAACCAGTTAGTGTTAATACTCAGGTTAATTGTACATAAGTATGTGATTTGAGACACAGTGCTAGTTTATTTAGCGGAGGGAGATGGACAGAGAAATTTGGCCATATTTATTACTGATTACCTAGAATTAGTGTTGCATGACAAGAGATTGAAAAAGAATAAAATAATGTGCACTTCTAATTTAACTGCGGATTGTTTCAATGTGCCGCCCAGAAACTTTAAATTATAGCATACAAAATCTGTCTTTATAGTTAGAATTATATTTCTTATATTAATTTGCAAAATAAATGAATTAAACAAAAGAGGACATTGTGAGTTTCCTTTACAAACCCAGTTTAAAATCAAGTGACCCCATGTTCGAGACACAACCCCTTATTTGAGAACACCTGGTTTAAATATTGTTGAATATGTATTGTGTTGCCTAGCTAAGTTCTTATATGCATTCCGGACTTATTATAATTAATTGCATTTTTTTTGTCAGATAGTAGATGGAGAGGCATATGAAGCTGAAGAGCTGACAGCATCTATATGGCTTCTTCACATCAATCTGCCAGAGAGTATATTAGAGATGCTTGTGAAAACCTGCTGGGACGGCTACAAAACCTTCCTCTTATTGTTGAAAAACTTCACCAGCAGAATGTTTTAAATGGTAATGAAGTTGGTGACCTTGAGGATGAACCTGTAAATTGCAGAAAAACCAGGAAGATACTGGACTGGGTCATAAACAAGGGTGAGGAGGCCTGCTATAAATTTCTCAGAATACTGGATCGTGAGAGGAAATCAGTCTTGCCAAAGCTGGATTCGTCTAGCCTGACTCCTGATCTACATACGTGGATCTGCTTGTTCTCCTTTAGAGATGAGCCTGAAGATGATTATACTCAAGGTAAGAATGCTTGACATAAGCATATTAATGACTAATTACAAAAACTGTGGCATTTACTGTGGGTACACAATGCATATATCAGAAGTAGGATGAATCCATTTATATTGGGACAGTTTTTGACTTTTCATATAGTCTAAGCTTTCTTGCCATAACTAAAACAAATCTCAACCCTACATGAGAAGGAAAAATGTTTATATTTATATTCCAATGAATCATGGCCATTACCAAGGCTCCAGACTAACATGTATGCATACATGATAAAAAATAATGGTGTAAGGTATGACCCCAGTACAAGTGTATTATTGAATTGAAGTGTATAAAATAAATTGCACAAGTGCAAATGCACATCACTTGGATTGTTTGGTGTAATTTTACAGACACTCCCCAACACACCTTCACTCCGTGTCCCCACCACAGCTTGGTGGGTGAGAAAGGAAATGTGACCAAAGGCCACAGTGCAGCCAGATCATTCTTGTATTAGCAAACATCATGCTGTTCTTTAGAAGAAGAAAAAAAAAACCTTGACAAGCCATGCAGTAAAACTAGAATAAACACTGGCAGTACTTTTCCAGGATGGAGTATTTTATTACTGAAGCTGTATATGGAATTAGTGATGTTACTCCTGTACAGTTCTGTAAATACAATCTGTATAAAGCTTTGAACTGTTTTAATGTCCTTTTTTTGCTTCAATAAAAATGAATTCAGTAGGTTTTTAATCATGTAAAAGGTAAGGAGATGCTTTGGATTAAACATATGAAATAACTACATAGAACTCATTCTAAATGAATAAAAGGGTAGCAGAGGCACACCTAACCATCCTCATAAGTTAGTATGAGTCAAATTTCACACAATGGAAACACAGAGCTCTGATACTTGATGCTGTAACAAGTAGAGTACCTGTTTAACACAATAAATCACTCAGGATATGGAAATCTAATTGTTAATCATAAGCTGAATATACTTGATTTACTCTCCATCCTAAATAGTATTCGAGATAAGTATTAGTATGTCCCAGATTGTAGCATGTTGACATGAGAATCCCAAAGGTACCCCGAATGGTCTACTATTTCTGGTAGATTTTCGAAGTGTGGATCTATGAACATTTTCAGCTAATATTGCTCACAACTCGAGACAGGAGGAGTTTTGTCGAATTCAAGCACTCCTTTTAGAGTGGTATAAATGAAATATGGAAAAATAAATCAAGGGAATAAATAAAATTACATAGTATAAATTATATAAGGAGTAATGAATGAAAAAAAAGCTGAAATGCAAGGAGGACTGGACCGTCTGTGAAACTAGGCAACAAATGTGTTAGTATGTCCCAATACTTGCATACTTTTTACTACACACTCAAAAGTGTGTACTTTCTCTTTACAAGAAGAGTATATACTTTTAGTGCATAGTATAAATTGACAATTTGAGACATGGGATGACTATATATGGATGGACATTATGACAGGGAATTAAAATTGATGTCTCTGAGGCCCTCTAGTAGCTGGCTGCAGTACAATTTGTATTTGTACAATTTGTAGCTCCATCCACTCCCATGTTACTGAATGGAGACTAAGCCAGGGGTTCCCAAACTTTTCCAGGGTAAGGCCCCCCAAATGGCATTAACATTTGACCGAGGCACCCCTTTTGCAAGATGTCTTTAAAACACATTAAAATACAGACCTCTGAATGTATCCCCCTTTTTTATTAATAATTACATTTTACATATTTACATTACATTAGGAACTGATTGTGTGTGTGTGTGGTTGAGAGTGAGAAAGAGAAAACATACTAGTGAGAGGGATGGGCTTGGGGGCTCTGACCAAATTGTTGAGGCCCCCTGGCGGCCCCCACTTTGAAAACCACTGGACTAGGCAACTTTAAATTTAATTTACGTGTCCAAATATTACTTTCAGAAATAGTAATCCTCCAATAATTTTCGCTATGGTAAATATGTTTAATAGGAGCTATTTTGTGATAAATGTAAGAGTGTGGATGATGACCCAGCTAACAAAAATAAGTTCTGTGAACATTTTACTAACATTCCCATTAAGTTATGATGACATTATTTCTGAATGTTCTCTGAACATTAAAAACGTCCAGTTTTTTAAAATGTTGTAAGGAAGTTTTTTTTTCTTGATAATGCAAATGTTAAACATAATGTTAAGGAGAACTTTCCATTTAATCTCTATTCAAACATCATCCAAACTTTCCCCTGGAAAGTTGCTTATATTCATGTTTGTATTAATTCAAATAAAAAATAGGTAAAACATAAGCAATTAATTTCTTATAGCCACATATATGGACTTTTAAATTTTAAGTACCAAAAACTGACACAAGGCAATTATTTTTCACCATTTATAATTTCATATTCATGTTTACATTTTTCCAGAGTATTAAAGTTTAAGTGCATTATAATATACATTTGAATTTTAAATACTTACTGATAAGACTTTAAGATTAACATTTTACTGTAGTGTATAACCAAACTGTAAGCATCTCAGGGAAGTATCCAACACATGGAACTGAAATGAGCTAAGCTTACATATTCTAAACCAAAAACACAACCCCACCCAAGTTAAACATGGGGAACAAGAGAACACAGTAGAAACAGAAAACACCACAAGAGTAAGTTTGCACTGTATATATGAACTGTTTCATTTGGAATTTCAAACACTTTGGTGCTTCAGGCTGAAGACACACCTTAGAGTGTCTGGATAGAGTCTATAGAAACAAAACGTAGTGTTGTTTAAGGTGGATGAAAGAGATAGATACAGCTTTAAAAAAATTATGCACATTATTCAGGAAGGTAGATCACCAGGAACAGGGCTGTTGTCTGTTGATCTAAAACAGGGGTGGTGTGGGTGCAGGTTTTCATACAAATTAGGCCGGAGCCATAACTGATTCCACCGGTTTCACCTGTTTAATCAGTTGATCTTGGCTTTCAGTAGGCTGAGGTGTGGCTTCTGCTTGATTGGAATGAAAACCTGCATCCACAATGGCCCTTGGACACCCTTTCTCTTAAAGAATTAGTGACACTGGAAAGGAAAAAGAACACAGAAATGAGAGCATGAGAGCATATTGTTTACAAACTAGAGCTTGCATGGCAACCCCCATCCCTGGCGGTGTGAGGTGAACGTGCTAACCACTAAGCCTCCGTGCACCCTGTTTGCAGGACTACCAGACCGGCTAAAGACTAGGCTAATTTTGTGTTGCTAGCCACGGGGAGGCACAACTAAGTCATCACTGTATGGGTTTAGCTGCAACAGTGCCATGCAAAGTCTGTTAGCTGTCATTATGATCTGCTCATATCTTGTTCATGAAACTTATACATATTCATGAACTCATACAGACATTTACACAGCTTGTTTTTCTGCTCAGCATGAGATGATATTAGTGTTTCAGTTTCAACCAATTTACTGGTTTAAATATTTTAAAAAAATTCTGTGTATATCCATTTTTCCTCACACTGACCGTGAACTAGCGTTTGGCAGAATTGAGAGCTGTCAGCCAATAAGACACAAGTATTTCCACGTATTTTCCTGTAAACCCTGTCTGATTTGCCTTCTTTTACTGACATTCAGTTACGTAGTGACAAACTGCCCCAAGTGGAGAATTATTCATGGATAAAGAAAAAATCTTTGGGGCTACAGCCCCCAATGCAGAGGCCAGGTTACACCCCTGGATGCATCTCTTCTCTCAGACAAAAATTTTGCCCCACCACTTTTGGTGTAGTGGTGTCACCCCTGGGCAGATTGGTGTATATATGACACTGGTTCCATTAGCCTGATCATTTAATTCACTCTTGACAAGCAGTCCTTTTGATGCTTTTGTCCAATCTATATGAGATAAGTGGAGGTTCCGTAAAACAGGAAGCTGTCTCCAATGATTATGAAGTTTATAAGTATAAAATCCATGACTATTTTTTTAGTGGGAGATAAGTATGCTCATAGATGAATGATAAAGGAATACTCTCTGATTATAATCTGTTCTCTCAAAGGTGGTAACCATTCATATTATGATGTATATGATTCTTAGGGAATCCACAGTTATAAAAATAATTGCACATTCCCTTACTTTTCTGGAGAAAGTCTTCATTATCAATGCAGTTGTGTTTATGTCCCATTAGCTGTGAATAAACGATGACATTTTTGCAGTGCTTGGGATATGAGGAGTTGTACTCAAATTAGTAATGAGAAATTGTCTATTTGTAGTGAATGGTGAATTTCAAATTGGAATCTATTGACTTCAAAGATAGCTTCCGCAATGTTATGCTTGAGCCGTGGTGAGCAATACTCCATGTATATACCAGGGCTGGGTGAATTGTAGACAGTTTTGGCTCAGTGGTTAAGGCTCTGGGTTGCTGATCAGGTGGTTGGGGGTTTAAGCCTCAACACCACCAAACTGCCATTGTTGGGCCCTTGAGCAAAGCCCTATCTGCTCCAGGAGCACCGTATTATGGCTGAGCCTGTGCTCTGATCTTAATTTCCTAAAAGCTGGGATATGCAGAGAAATGAATTGCAATGTGCTATAATGTATATGTAAAAATAAAGGCTGCTTTATCTTCAAATGTGGAGAAGAAGAAAATTAAGATCTGTAGCTCAACTATGCAGTTAGCAGTGCAAAGATATCATCAGTGTATCTAAGAAATATCCTGGGTACATATCCAGTTAATTGTTTAAAAGAACTTTTGCTTGATAAATCCAATAAAGAGGTTTGCATAGGAGAATCTGATGTTAGTGCCAATACTAAAGCCTATTACTTGTGAGTAAAACTTGGAATTGAAACATTTAAGTGTCAGAACACGCTCTGATAATCTCAAGCTTAATGCTGCTAAGATAAACTGTCCCAATTTATCTGATGTCCCAATGAACCTGAATTCACCGGATTGTGGTAAATTGTAGATCTGTGATTGCAATCTAAAACACATTAAACACTACATAACTGAGTTATTCCCACCAATAATCTTTTCACTTTTCCTGTGGTTATTGTAGGACCCAGCTCATGTCATCAGCTGCAGAAGATTTTGAAGACAAGAACAAAAGAAAGTCTAGGTGAACAGTGGAGGCAGAGCCAGCAGTTCTATGGAGGAAAAGTACAAGAGAACTTCACCTTTATTCCTTTGGTGTTGGATACAGACACAGAAAAGAATACACCCCATAACAAAATCATACTTAAGAGCAAGAAATCTAAAAAATCCCGTTCAAAAAAGTTGAGGGCCTACATACCAAGAGACACACAGAGAAAATCCCCTGAAGATTTACTTAATAGCGAGGAGAAAAGTATCCTAATAGTAGGAAAACCTGGAATTGGGAAGACAACAGTTGTTCAACAAATGTTGCATCACTGGGCAGAGAGACATGACCCAAACCTTGACTTCATGTTTTACTTTGATGAAAACACACTGTCAAATACCTCAACTACAGTTAGCTTAGAGCATCTTCTGCTTAGCAAAGTTTTAATGTCAAATCCACAGCTTAAAGACAATGCTGAAGAAATTTTGCACTATCTTCAAGAATATTCCGAAAGAGTCACCATTGTTTTTGATGGAATCAGAGATTTTCCAGACAATGCGTTTTTTCTGGGAATCATACAACATGACCTTCTGCCTGAAGCAAAGGTTGTGGCCACATGCAGGCCTGAAGTAGAGTACAAGTTCTCTGACTGGACAACATGTAAAGTCTATGTTCAAGGATTCAGTGAAGAGTCAATTTATGATTTTTTTAGGAAAATGTCAGGTAATGATCCAGAGATGGTAGACAGTGTGATAAACAATCCTGCACTCTTCAGTCTCTGCCATGTCCCTATGTATGCTTTTATGGTGGCAGCCTGCATTTTAAATGACACTTCTGAAAAAGCACAGAAACAGTGCACAGCTAGTGAGCTGTATGTACAAATTTTTTGTGACTGTCTACAGAGACACGGAAAAAAGAAATTGCTGCACTTAGATGGACACATTAAAAACTGCAGAGACAAGGTCTTATCTTTAGCAGAGAGTGCTTTCAATGCAACCAAGTTAAAAACTATCATCCTGGAGTTTGATTATTATGAGAAAGACATTGCTGGTGCTTTCTTGAAGACAGTTTCAGTCATGTCACCAGCACGTGCCAAGACATTTTGTGCATTTCCTCACAACACAATGCAGGAATTTTTTTCTGCTCTGTGGCTTCTAGAAAAAACAGAAATAGTTGATGAGCTTCTCCATCTGTGCCAGAATGAAGACAGTAAGCACATGAAACATGTAATTCCTTTCCTCTGTGGGCTTCAGTCACACACCAACATTGATCATCTGAAGTGTCTCTTTCCATTGAACAAGGTCATGGAAAATATTGATAGCTTCTTTGAGAAGGTCTTAAACACTTTCCTCTGTGATCAACCAGATGATGAAAAAGTTGACGTTGCCTTCATATGTCAGTGTCTATACGAATATCAGTCTCCTGAAACCTGCTGCTCATTTCTAGAGAGAATAAACTATTATCTAGATTTGAGTGAGGAACATTTGGACCCTTACACATGCTGTGCTGTGTCCTATGTAATCAGCCAATCCAGAAACAAACGGGTTCATCTTGATTTGGAGAACAGTGCTGTGTCACTCTCAGGGCTGAAGACAGTTCTCGACCATTCTCAATATCTAAGGTATTTATATTCAAAATATATGCTTTTAGGGGTGTGACAATACAGAAATGTAAAATTTGAAATTTTATGGTTGTGTCTAGACAGAAATAATGAGTATTACCTGAATATGTGCCTTAGGTGTCCAGTTACACTGGACTAAATCATTCAGCATTATAAAAGTAACTGAAACTTAAAGACTGACTATACAGTGGTGCTGGAAATTTGTGAACCCTTGAGAATTTTTATTTCTGCATAAATATGACCCAAAGCATCATCAGATTTTCACACAAGTTCTCAAAGTAGATCAAGAGAAGCCAATTAAACAAATGAGACAAAAATATTATACTTCATATCATATTATACATATTTTAATATATTATACATACATATAATTTATTTATTGAGGAAAATGATCCAATATTACATATCAGTGAGTGGCAAAAGTATAATCTAGAATTAACAGTTAATTTGAAGGTGAAATTAGAGTTAGGTGTTTTCAATCAATGGTATGATGATCAGGTGTGAGTGAGCGCCCTGTTTTATTTAAAGAACAGATCAATGTATGATCTTCACAACACATGTTAGTGGAAGTGTATCATGGCACAAACAAAAGGAGATTTTTGAGGACCTCAGAAAAAGTTGTTGAAGCTCATCAGGCTGGAAAAGGTTACAAAATCCATCTCTAAAGAGTTTGGACTCCACCAATCCACATTCAGATGGTCACACATTGCGTACAAATGGAGGAAATTCGAGACCACTGTTACCCTCCCCTCCCCAGGAGTGGTGAACCAATGAAGATCACTCCAAGAGCAAGATGCGTAATAGTCCACAAGGTATTAATCAACCCAGGGTAAGTTCTAAGCAACTAAAGACCACCATCAGGAGAACACTGAAGAACAATATTGTGCATGGCAGGGTTGCAAGGAGAAAGGCACTGCTCTCCAAAAAGAACATTGGTGCCTGTCTGCAGTTTGCTAAAATCATGTACACAAGCCAGAAGGCTATTGGAAAAATGTTTTGTGTATTGATGAGACCAAAATAGAACTCTTTTGTTTAAATGAGAAGCATTATGTTTGGAGAAAGGAAAAACGCTGCATTCCAGCATAAGAACCTTATCCCATCTGTGAAACATGATTGTGGTAGTATCATGGTTTGGACCTATTTTGCTGCATCTGGTCCAGAATGGGAGGACGACTCGCCATCATTGATGGAACAATGAATTTTGAATTATACCAGTGAATTCTAAAGGAAAATGACAAGACATCTGTCTGTGAACTGAACTTCAAGAGAAAGTGGGTCATGCAGAAAGTAAACAACCCTAAGAACACAAATCATTCTACCAAAGAATTGTTAAAGAAAATAAAGTTAATGTTTGGAATGGCCAAATCAAAATCCTGACCATAATCCTATAGATATATTGTGGAAGGACCTGAAACAAGCAGGTGTTCACATGAAACATGTTGTTTCACATGAAACAAGTTCATGTGAGGAAACCCAACAACATCCCAGAGTTGAAGCTGTTCTGTACTGAGGAACGGGATAAAACTCCTCCAAGCCGATGTGCAGGACTGATCAACAGTTACCCCAAATGTTTATCTGCAGTTATTACTGCACAAGGGGGTCACACCAGATACTGAAAGGAAAGGTTCACATACTTTTGCCCCTCACAGATATGTAATATTAGATCATTTTCCTCAATAAATAAATGACCAAATATAATAATCTTGTCTCATTTGTTTAATTTGTTTACTTTTAGGACTGGTGTGAAAATCTGATGATGTTTTAGGCAATATTTACTTTACTTTATTGTTGAGTCGTAACTGGAAATTGGTCTTTGGTCTCACCCATTGTACACAAAAAACAGACTTTACATAAATTCAGAACACAAAATAACAATGTATAAGAAAAGTCCAAGTTGATGTGCAGGACTGATAAACAGTTACCGGTAACGTTTAGTTGCAGTTATTGCAACAGTTATTTATAAGGGGGTCACACCAGATTTGAAAGCAAAAGTGTACATACTTTTGCCACTCACAGATATGTGATACTGAATCATTTTCAATAAATATATGACCAAGTATAATAATTTTGTCTCATTTGTTTACTTTTAGGACTTGGTGAAAATCTGATGATGTTTTAGGCCATATTTACTTTATTGTTCAGTCGTAACTGGACATTGGTCTTTGGTTGCACTTTTTAAAAACATGAGATGTCTCAAGGGGGTGTGTCTAAAGTCACCACTCTCAAATGTCTTTTTGAATCCGGCATTATTCACTATTCTGAGTAGAAAATCAGCCAGGAATAGTTGTGTGTGTGTGTGTGTGTGTGTGTGTGTGTGTGTGTGTGTGTGTGTGTGTGTGTGTGTGTGTGTGTGTGTGTGTGTGTGAGAGAGAGAGAGAGAGAGAGAGAGAGAGAGAGAGAGCGAGCAAGATCATGAGAGAGATCATCTATATTGTCTCTGCAGTGGTATTGTTGCCCGGCAGTATGTTGGTAAACTTTCCTGTATTTTTAAACAACTGTAGTGGAAAGTAGAAATTTATAAAAGTATTTCACCTCATGTAATATGTGATTTATTATGACATATAGCCCACTTTATTATGCAGTCTGTCGAATGTGTTGTTTGATACGCAGGCACACCAAACTAGGAGCCTTATATCGAAAGTTATGACACTGTATGCCATATTATAAACATATGCTGTACATCACAAATTTACTTTCAGATTGTGTTTTTTGTCTCACAGGGATTTATCAGCAACACTATGTCAGGTGTGGACAATCACGTTGAAGTGTGAGGAGCTGAATTATCTGATACATCTCCTGCAATTATGTGGAAATGAGATCCACATCCCAGTGAGCAGTCAGACAGATGTGCTTAGGCAAGCTGGAAAAATTATAACCCAGTATGCAGAGCAAACAAATCTCCATCTACACTGTGATAAAGACTCACGACAGTTCTCGGATCTTCTCTGTAGCACGGTGTTCACATGGCTGCCACACATCAGCTCTCTCCAGTAAGTAAATCATGGCTAAACTTAATTTCCCAAATGCATGTATTGGTAAGTCAAAAAAGGTCTCCACATCAAAGAGTATAAGAGTGAATTTGTTAAACAACCCATTTTTAAATCCATTTAATATTAGTCTTAGCTTATGTGGAGCAAGCCATGTACAAGTCCCTGTGTATAAGCCATTACTATAGAAACAACAACAAGCTAGAACAAGCATATTCATATAACATTTTTCACTTTACAGCTGGAACTACTTGTGCTGTTATGAAAATAATTCACCCCATCTGACCAATCAGAACCGAGCATTCAACTGCTTATATTACATTGTGCCTCTTAAATTATATAATGGCCAGCAAGGATTGAATTCTGAACTCCTAGTTTATAAGACCAATGCTCTAACCACTAAGCTTTGAAACCTTTGTTAGAGAGAGAACGTCATGATAAATCTCAGCATTAATGTTAATGAGAACTACAACACCCGGTTCAATGCAGAGTACTCTTATTTGGATGGTGAGGATGGCCACAAAGATAGTCTTGTCAAGTGGTTTTTATTGTAATTCCACTATATAACCTGTATACATTGGAACAAAATGTTTCCACAGGACCATGTGGCAAGACATAATACAGTGGCACAGTACCTGGACTACATAACATGCAAATACATAAGAGTGTGAGATGAGTACAAACAATACAATAAATACATAGAACAGTGAATGTGAACTAGACAGAACAATGGAACAGTGTGGGGGTGGGGAATGTAGTGCAATTTTTACAAAAATATTGACCGTGATGGCAGCAATTGAATGTAGTAGCAGCAATAAAAAGAGTCGTAATAGTAAATCTGTTCAATAGCAGAAATTATAAAGTGCAGGTGTGCAATGATGGATGCACAGTGGTAGCTGTTGGAAGGTTTTGATTGGTGAATATTGGGAGGCAGTGGTGTGTTGAGTATTTTGTCTGCCTCATGGGAGAAACTTCTTTGGAGTCTTGTGGTGGTGTAATGGATGCTTCAGTACCTTCTGCCAGATGAGAGAAGGGTGAAAAGTCCATGAGAGTGGTTGGCCACAATGCTGTTGCCCTTGCATATACAGCAGTTTTGAAGGAGGTATCAATGGTAGGTAGAAAGACCCCAAAGATTTTCTTAACTGTCCTTACAATATGCTGTAGGGTCTTGCGGTCTGAGCAGTCTGTGCAGTTGTCATCCAGATGGTGAGACAGGTGGTAAGAATGCTCTCCCTTGTCCCTCTGCAGAAGGTGGAGAGGATAGGAGGAAGGAGATGAGATCTCTTCGATATCTACAGGAAGTGTAGATGCTACTGGGCCTTTGTGGCTTAGCAGGTGGTGTCCAGGAGAGGTCCTCTAGCCTAAACCTTGGGAATGAGTTTGATGGTTAGGTCAACCTGTGGTCCAATGAGAAGTCCTTCCTCATGTGGATGTGGGTGAAGGGGGTCTTCCTCCCTGCCCTGTAAGATGTGTCTAGCAGTTGTCTTAGCAGCTTATCTAATGATGCCAGGCATTTGTTTATGTCCATTCACTAGGATCCACCCTGGCAGCTAGAGAGGGGCCCTTGAATGCCATTTTAACTGCTGTTCCCTACAGTTGATTCTGTGATGTTATTTGGAAGTGTCTGTTGGTCTCTGCTTAACATCACTGTGTTTCCTGAATAAAAGTAACATCTATTTTTTTCTGTTTAATGAGTTCACACAATTCAGTCCTTTTTTATGTTTCTAGCACCATTTAAGTTCTGCGATGCAATGCGCACTTCACTCAACCAAAAATAAAAATAAAACCAGCCTCAACAGACAACACACTCTGCTGGGGTCCTTAAACTCAGACCTTCTCACAGCCATCACTCAGTTCTATGCTGAGTTTTCTTATAATCTTCTTTAGCCGATAAACTTCTTTATTTAAACACCCTTCACCATCAAACGTTTAGATTTATCAGTGAACTGTTTTAGGTCAGGAAAATATTCTAACACGTACCCTTCTTTTGCTTTTAGTCGAATTAAGAAACAGTTTAATGTCCTCTACATTGTAGTTATGACCTGAACATTCACTCTTGGACAGCACTGTGCTGGAGTCACTTCACTTTCACTCTCAGTCAGTACGTTTACATGGACAACAATAATCCAATCTTAACCCGATTAAGACAATACTCTAATTAAGAAACTAGCATGTAAAC